>NC_091741.1:62231497-62278997 GCF_043380555.1 Nothobranchius furzeri | reverse complement strand
GGGCTTTATATGATGTCAGATAGGGACAGATTCAGTTTTCGGTGGTTTATTTCCCATATATTACGGTACTGTGTCACTGTTTCATTAAAGCCATTAATTATTTCACTATTAAAAAGTGCAAGACGTATGAGATTTATCTACATGTATCTGTGTAACTATGGATCAAATTTTTTGCCCCCCCCCCCCCCCCCCCCACACACACACACACACACACACTTTTTCCTAAGTTAATTTTTGTCCCCTGCCCTTTTTACTGTCCAAAAACAATATTATGCTATATTACATAGACACTGGTGGAGCACTAGGACCAAGCAGAAAACAACCACGTGTTGAAGGTGTTGAAGCCTGTTTCCCATTAAAACCATCCATAAGCTCTTCTCTGCTGATACTTGCTGACGTGCGATTGGCCGTTCCTGCCACCTGTGTACTTGACAGTTCTGCATTCCTGACATTACGTAAAAGAGCCTCTAGGCTGAGATTTTATACATTTATTTTGTATACTTATACTTTGTATACTTACATCATCCTCAGCTAGCTTTCTGGTTTCATTGAAAGCCTTTTTTATACAGAAAATACCTAAAATTTGACTAAACTAAGAAATGTAAAGGTATGAAGTCAATATCAGCTGAATTTTTTGGTTTTCAGTTCACAGAATCGGGGCTCAGTGTCATGTCTTCTAAATATCATCCACTTTTTCAGCATCAGCATGATTAGGCAACCTCACCCAGGGGTCAAGTCCAACAGTAACTTCGTAGTGAACATATAAGATAGCATTATTTTAAAGGTGGCAGCAATATATGTTGGTCTGAGCTGTGTGTGGGCCATTCATTGGCTCAATAGTCCTTTCAACTAAAAATCTATTTCTCTAAGTAGAGGCTGTTCAAGAAGCTGTCTACGACTAACATGGTTATTGTTTAAAACTTCTAAATGACTCCAACAATTTTAAATGTTATACTAAAATAACCACACTTTAGTTTGGTAGAAGGGGATTCTTTGTTTAGCCTCCTTTTGCTGCAGATTTGTTTCCACAGAAAATTTACACCTTAGTTTGATGTCCAGCAGCAGAGGAGTACTGGGCTTAATCGTTGCAGCATGCAGACTTAAAATCAAACAACAGAGTTCTATAGGACTTTATTAATCTCCCTGGAAAACAGATCCAGAGGCTAACTGCCCACTTTGAAGGAAAACACAGCTGTATTTTTGGATAACTCCCCACAGGTCTACTGCATCCACTGAGGTACATACCCACGTAGAACAGCGACCCGCTAAATACCCACAACTAGAAGCAAGAATCATTCATGGCTGCATGTTCACTGCAAAGTTCAAAAAGTACAAGCATAAAAATCCTTGACTCTAATGTTCTGAGCACTGAGTTCTTGCATTGCTGAGGCATTTATGTCTTAGAAAGAGAACATCTTTGGACCGTCCTGCATTAGGTTTGTTCTAGGTGTCGATCCGTATTAACCATGTTCTCCTCGTCTGACATGACAGCATTTTAGCACCAAGAACATAGCATGTGATGTGAAGGCTTGGCCCGTGTGAGGTTGATGTTGATGAGTGGATGAGAGCCTCCAAAGTGCCCCATGTAAAGGTCTGCGTTGTGTGGCCACCACCAATTACAAGTCTCGGAGCCCGAAACAAAATGTCTGCTGTGTGAACAGGTCAGCGGGAATAAAAGAGGCTGTGTCCAGAGCTCGGCCAGGATGCCTGCCTCTTATAATTAATGGGACGGCTGACTTTGGCATGGAGCGTGGTGGCCCCGACTGATGGCCGTATGATTTGTCAACATGCATCATTTCACCCTATAAATCCACCCTTTCTTACTCAAAACAAAACTCCAAAATAAAGCAACAGCTCTAACATAATTATTTTGCTCTTGACACCAAGTATGAATGGAAATTTTATCACTAATAAGGGAATCATTACTGACATCAATTCAGGTTATTGAAACAAATTAATAAATACACAACTTTCCCCTCAGGTTCAAGGACACAGAATGTAGGACGATAGCCAGAGGTTTGTATTGATTGTAATTATCTTTCACCCTGAGCTGATATTGTTTCTAATTTGATGCTCGATTGGCCCGTATTTGTGTGCTTGCATTAGATTGGTTTGCTTCTTATCCAATACTCCGCCATGTCACAGACACCCTGGCCGAAAGACAATTCAATATCCAATTTAACTTCCAAATCCACCTTTTGCACTTTCATCATCAAGATTTACTCCCCACAATACTCTGCTGTTCACTTTAATTAGCATGGATGAAGGTTTCAAATGGATAAATATAAACAGGTAGCAGAGCCAGTTGGGTTTGTTTCAAACTAATGACAGAGCAGTAATTTAGGGGATTTTCTGGCTTAACATTGAATAGCTTGTGAAGGGTCAGATCCGAAAGGAGTCCTTCAAGCCTAGAATTCTATTGGCAATATTTCCCTTGATAGTCTGGAAATTTCCTTTGTTTTTTGTGCTTCTTTCTTTTTGTTTTAATCAACTGTGTTTGTCCCTCGGGTAGAATCATAATTTTTAAAGGAAGTTTTTATTACTTTTTAAAAAGATATAACATTTCTATAGTCTATACAAACATGTTTATAAAGGTCTTTGCATTAAATCCCTCTCACAAAAAGTGTTTTATTCTTGACAGGTTCAGTATCTTCTAGAATGAGCTGTTTCATGGCTCTATCACTTTAGGAATACAAGCTGGAGCTGGCCACGCCCACCCCTCTCCTGCTCAGGCTGCTATAAGCTAAGAAGCTCCGGGACAGGTTTGCAGTGGAGCCACTTGTGATGTCACAAATGTGGGCAGTTTCAGTGGTAAATTATGGTTGAAAACTGAATTGGAATGGGTCCCGAAGGTGATGGTCATCCAGGTGTTGTGTTCACTGTGCGTGGACTGCTTTCTCAATCACCTTGGAGATACATGAGCGCGTCGAGATGGAGCTGTAGTTTCCAAAATGAGAAATAAGCACAATTCATGATCTCAAGCCTGCCGCACACGAGAGCAATCTGCTGAGCAAACAGCTTTGACTGACCGTTTGCTCAGCAGATTGTTCTCTGTGTGCGCCTGATTTTCACTGAGTTTTCCGCCTCACGAGACGCTGAGCTGAATATATGACCAGTCAGATATTTTCTGCCTCACGGGGGGTAGAAACTCGCCGTGTGCGCACTCCGTGAGCTGCCGGCTAAGCTGAACTATTCTAGTGGCCAATCAAAGTGCATTCTCTGATCACATGATTCCAAGATCGCAGCTCCCTGTCTGCATGTCAGAAAATGAACAAAATGGAGACAGAGCTGGAAACGGACGAAAGGCCTTTACTTTTTTTGTGGATGAAGCGCCACCACCGGCATTTCAAGGTTAGGAAGTATGTGTACGGTGGCTGGAAAGAAGGGCCAGGCAAGGAGTTTATGCCAATTTACTTCAAGAGATGCGCTTGGAAGACCCAGAATCCTTCCGACGGTACTGCCGCCTAGCTCCTTCGAGAGGATAATGGAAACAGTAGGCCCATCGATCTGAAAGATACTGTTTTGTTTATTTTTCAGACACGCAGACAGGGCAGGGGGCTGCATCTGAATACATCTTGGGGTCATGTGAGCGAAGAACGCGCTTTGATTGGCCACTAGAATATTTCAGCTCAGCCAGCAGCTCAGTAGTGCGCACATGGTGAGTTTCTTTCCCCCATGAGGTGGAAAATATCTGAATGGTCAGATATTCAGCTCAGTATCTCGTGAGGCAGAAAACTCAGTGAAAATCAGGCGTACAACGAGCAATCTGCTGAGAAAACGGTCATTTGAGGCTATTTGCTCAGCAGATTGCTCTTGTGTGCGGCAGGCTTCACCATTTATAATTGACCAGTGCTTCCAACTCAGGAGCTTAACCCTTGGCTATCCAAAAAATTGCTGTACAACTGGTTCTGAATGTAATTTTTAATGGCTGCTGTGTTCCCTAATTATTGCCTCCCTATATAATTCTAATTTAGTTGCGTTTATATCAGAAGTCTATTATTTGCTTCTCATTTATTTTCTTTCTTGGACCAAGTACCGCAGCAATTTCCTAGTGTTGTGATTGTCGCACATATGGGAATAAAACCCTTCTGATTCTGAAATGTATTTATTGTGGTTTGGCTTTTTTACCCCTACACAGTTTTTCATCTGTCCAAACCAACCCAGACCTGTGTGAAAAAGGAAATGATAAGTGATAAATGACCCGCACTTGTATAGCGCCTCTCAGAGTAAGGACTCCAAAGCGCTTTACACTACAGTGTATCATTCATCCATTCACACACACATTCACACACTGATGGTGATGAGCTACGATGTAGCCACAGCTGCCCTGGGACGCACTGACACTGAAGTAATTGATCTACTAAACCTGATAATTAGTTACAACTTTGAAGGCAACAACTGGATCCAGTGTTTGTGACAGCTGTTGATGAGTCTTTCAAACCAGTCCTGAGAAATTTTGAACAGCTTTTCAGGTTACAATCAGTGGTGAGTTAATCTGGTTTGGGTCACAAGTCAGTCACAGTGAAGCCAGGTTGTCAAAACAACAAAAAAACAAAAGACGAGTATATTGAAGAACAAAGACAAAATTGAAAAGGTCATTAAACTGAGATCACACGTTTGAGCTCCAGAGCAGCCTCGAGACTTAACAGTTAATTAATACCTGTTAGTAAAAGTCAACAATCAAACATTCATGATCTACCTCAGCGAGTGGTCAGAGCTGGAAACGGAACACCCGCTAATGGGACGGGACCGTGTTTGTGTTATCACATTTGCATTTCAAACCTCGTGGCTGTCAGGTCAGTGAAAAGGGTTACTGCTGGGAACAATGCACTGTTAATAAGTGACTAGTTTTGCATTGAACAGAGGAAGCGAGTGTATCTGATGAACGATATCTGAGAGTGCAGGGGAGAGTGCACGTGTTTTTAGTTTGGCCTTAAAAATCTACATTGTCTTCTAAGGCAGGGGTGGGGAACCCTGGTCCATCGAGGGCCACTATCCAGCATATTTTAGTTTCAACCCTGCATCATCACACCTGATTTGAATCAGCAGGTGATTAGGCTTCTGCAGAGCTTGACGAGCTGCAGATAAATCAAATCAAATCAACTTTATTTATAAAGTGCTTTCACATGTCCAAAGCGGACAAACAAAGCGCTGTACACCAATAAAAAACACAGCAATAAAACAAACATATATAACCATTAAAAAAGCAATAAGAATTCCCGAGTACAGTTTAGCAATCTAGATCAGTCCTTTTACCAGAATCAAATCCAGAAACATTCAAAGTGACGCTGCCCACCCAAACCCAATTTCAATGTCCAAACGTCAATGAGCACAGATGGGTTTTTAGTCGGATTTTAAAGCTCTCGAGTAATTGGGCCTGATAAGGTGAATCAACCACTGAATCAGAAGTGTTGGTGCAAAGACCTGCAGGATACCGGCCCTCGAGGACCAGGGTTCCCCACGCCTGTTCTAAAGGTCTGGGTGTCACCATCCAGCTGATCAGCTTTTGGAAAGAATTTTATTTGTTCATTGTTACTTGAACAGAAACTACCAGCTGTGACTAACATCTATTTAACATCTTAAAAGCACTAATATTAACCCATTGAATCAGGGCAGGGGGTGGGACTCCACAGGAACTCTGAAATCTCCCTCTTCAAACTTTTGTCTCCAACAAAGGACTGTGCCTCCTGTCACCTCCTGTGCTCCCCCATTCTGTCTTTTTGTTTGCTGGTTTATCATGCACATTACTCAATCCCAGTTTGAGATTCTTTTCTAACTGGTTTTCTTTCTCTTGGTTATAGTCATTTACTGAATACTTCCTATAACGTCCACATCCATGTTTATGCTCAACTTTAAAGTCATTTAGCCTTTTTATGCAAGTGGTGAGTCTACATTAGGTCCACTACATAATAACAATAAAGGGCAGGGTGCTCCCGACTGCAATTCAGTAATGGTAGAATTTTCTCCCTTCTGCAGTTTGTGAAGGACATAAAAATGTATTAAAACAAAAAAGTGTCTTTTTAAACAAGGTTTATTGTTTTTCTTTCACTTCCTGGTTGATCAGACCACACACCCTCACTGACCTTTACTAAAGATCAACTTTCATGAGAATATGACCAAATAAAGCAACTTTACTGAAGAAAAAGCAACCCAGATCCTATTCTTGTTGCTGATAATGGACTCAAAGTTACTTTCAGACACAGAAACAAGAAATCCACCAAATCCAGGAGATGTGAAATTTTCTTTCATCCTCGACCCCCCCCCCCCCCCCCCCCCCAAAAAAAAAAGCGTGTTCTCTGCTCACATGCTTCCAAAGCCCTTTTCAGATAGACATTCTGGAATGTGTGTGGACAATTCAATCCAGTTTTTAACCGGAACTGTGTTTTCAGACACACCACTTTTGTACGGGAACAGTTCGGACTTATGTTAAGCATAATTCTGAGCACACGAAGATGCATAAGAGACCTGGATGATGAAGCTCAGTGGTTAAAGGAATCAGTGAAGTGGTGTGAAGTGCTCCGTCGCGTGTCTATACGGTACCGTAGGAGGCGAGCTGCCATGGTTCGCCGCATGCTACAGCAGCGGGCTATCTAGGTGCGCACAGCGTTCCCCGGTCCCCTCCGTCTCCCTCTCCTCCCTGTCCGGAACTCTACCTCACCAGTCTGAAGCAGCCACCTTGTCCTTAACAAGTCCGGACCTGTTACTAGGGCCGTCGTCTGGTTAAATTACGGAAAACGTTATCCGGATGTTTGTATTCAGACACAAAGGTCTTACGGACAGAGTCCGGAACATTTCCATTTTTCATGGCCTGTTTGAAGGGGCTAAAGATGGCAGCCCCATGTCTGCATGTCAGAAAATAAACAAAACGGAGAAAGATGCTGGAAATGGAGGAAATGCTTCTACGTTTTTTATGAAGAGTTGCCGCCAGCGTCATTTCAAGGTTAGGAAAGTATGGTGGGTGCAAAAAAGTGCCAGGCAAGGAGTTTATGTCAGTCTACTCCAAGAGATGCACCTGGATGCTCGATGCTCAATGAGCTTCAAGAGGTAGTCACCTGAAATGGTTTTCCAACAGTCTTGAAGGAGTTCCTCTTGAAGCTCATCAAGAGAATGCCAAGAGTGTGCAAAGCAGTAATCAGAGAAAAGGGTGGCTTATTTGAAGAAAATAACACATAAAACATGTTTTATAGTTATTTCACCTTTTTTGATTAAGTACATAACTCCACGTGTGTTTGATGCCCTCAATAAGAATCTACCAATGTAAATGGTCATGAAACTAAAGACAACACAATGAATGAGACGCATGTGTCCAAACCTTTGGCCTGTACTGTATGAATATTCTTCTTTCCTATATTTGCTAATCTCTCATTTGTATTTATTTATTTATTTGTTTTTTTTTTTGTTTGTTTGTTTGTTTATTTATTTTTGCACCAAGTACCACACAAATTTCCTAATGTTGGGATTCTCGCTCATATGGCAGCAAAACCTTCTGATTCTGATTCTGTTGTAACCTGTGATTTACAAAAAAAGATACCAGCAGAGATCAAATTCACGTATTTTCCCACAGTTGTGTTGGAGTTGCGAAGATCACTTGGACGTGACTGGATGGATGCAATTTTGGTTCTGTGCCAAAAACCTTAAAGATTATGATTGAAACTGATTTAAGTTTGCATTAATAATATGCAGAATCACAGATTTAAAGGGAATATTACACACATGGTTATGTCAGTAGACGCAAAACTGGTTTTACAGAACTAAGAATCAGTTTCTAATAAGACACTATTGACCTCCTTGCTTTTCCAACTATTCATGTACTGAGTGACCGTGCACTAAATAAGCATTTATTAAACTCAGTGGTCCGTAGATAGTTCAACACTCTTAAGGAAAAAGAAAATGTTAGAATTCAAGGTCATAAGTCTAATAACCTGAATGGCTATCCTTCAGGTGACTGTCTTCTTTTTAAATGTTGGGCACAAAAACACCTACAAGAAATGTAAGAGGTGAAGAAAAATTGATGAACTTCTAGCCAGATGTAGATTTTAGATTGGCGGAGTGTGAAGTGAGCACAAACAAAATATGTGGTAGGTGTCATAAGGTCACAGCTGTTGGATGTCACCTTCCTCCCGCAACCCCCTTCACCCTGAGGGGGGAGGTGTTGAGGTGAAAAAGTACCTCCCCCCTCCAGCTGCACCTCCTCTGGCCCAAACAGTTGGGGTGTTCGATGCTTTTGTGGAAACAAGCTGACAGGAAAGGTAAACACCAAGGTGTGGAGAGAAGGTGTTCTCATCACACACAGCTGCATGAACTCCAGCACCACCAAGCTGGGATGAGAGACTTGATGTGGAGGCACAGGTATGCAGTGCCCTCTAGAGGAGTAGGTGATGGAAGAAACAAGTATTTATCATCATGCAGCTGAAGCTATGTCCTTAAATGATTTTGTTAAAAGTAGACTAAACAAAAAGAAATGTATAGATTTATTTTGCCGTGGCTTGTATATCTCACAAATGTTCTGTGGACTGATGAGACCAAAGTGGAACTTTTTTGGAATGTGTGTGCGTGTGCGTGCGTGTGTGTGTGTGTGTGTGTGTGTTCTTGTACATTCTACATACTGAGGACTATTTTGACCATTTTTGAGGACATTTTTTATAAGCTTGCCAGAAGCTTACTATACTAGTTAGAGGTATAGTATGAATTAAGTTTTAGTTAAGGTTAGGGTTAGGAATAGATCAGCATTGGTTTTGGTTTTGGTTAGGGTATGGGTTTGGGATAGGCATAGTGGAGTCACAAAAATGAGTAGAAGTCAATGGAGGGTCCTCACTATGATAGAAAGACAGGTATAGGTGTATGTGTGCGTGTGTGTGTGTGTGTGTGTGTGTGTGTGTGTGTGTGTGTGTGTGTGTGTGTGTGTGTGTGTGTGTGTGTGTTTTCTGTCTGGGGTAAAAATAACTAAACATTAAGAAAAAAACAGTCCAAGAGTTAGACACGGTGGTAGCAGTGTGATGATCTGGGGTTATTTCACTGCTTCGTGGCCTGAAATCAGTGGCTTTATTTGATTGGACTCTGAATTCTACCTTCTACCAGAAAACCCTGAAGGATAACATCTGACCTTTGACCTCAAACCAACATTCATGCTGGAAACCACCCAATGTGGCAGAATTCCAACAATTAAAGGAAAGTGTTTTTAAATGCTTCTTCATATGAGAGACGCATTTCTAGTTGTCATAAACCTCCAAGTGTGTTACAACATTTCACGTATATGGAGACAGCCACTTTTTCACACAGAACAAGGTTGGTTCAGGTAGTTTTGCTCTCCTCATACATGAAATTGTTGTTTTTATTAAGGCACACCCCTTTTTTGTTTACTATTTCTTTTAAATATGATATTCTGATATCTTAAAAAAAATATGTGCAATATAATTCTTTCAGAATTACAATGAAGAAACCATCAGACTACTTCAAACTAGAACTTGGGACAAAAAAAACTGAAATTCTACTTTCAGTCCTGTCTAAATGACCTTGTGGATGAAGTTACTACAGCGCCCTCTTCTGGTTGAATGTATGAGGCTGAATGAACATTTTTAACAAACTGGTGAAAGAGGTAGGTTAACTTTTAGAGGTTTCTAATCTCACTCTAGGATTAAAGGTTTCTCTTAAACTTCACCTCTGCCTTTCTATTTTGCTTATTCCATTTCCGTCAGATCCTCTTTTAATTTTAACTCGAAAGTCAGAGCAACGATCAGCACATCGCATTTAATGCATTTATTTGTGATCCAACAGATGGCAACCCCTTGACTAAATAAATTTAATCAAGCAAATCTTCAGCTTGCAAGTCCTTTGCAGCTGCGCGAGTAACAATGCCAGACTTTATAAACAAAAGTGGACACTGCCCTCTGGACTTACCAATCGGATCTGAGTCCAGAGCTGCGATGGACTGGCTCTCTGTCCAGGGTGTACCCCGCCTGATTCCCCGTTGACCGCTGGAGATAGTCCATCCATCCATCCATCCGAAAATGGATGGATCTGAGTCCAGGGAAAAGTGTTGGCCAAGAAGAAATCTTCTCCACACTCTCCTGGGTCCTGGACTCCACTCGTTTGTGACTGAGGGTAACCTGGGATACGGATGCAAAGCCCTGTAGACAGGGGTCACACCAGCTCCAGGCGATGCTGCTTCCACTCGTAACTCGTCCGGGGTCGGGGTCTCCAAACGGGTGGAAGTTTTGTTATCCTAGTCTAAGACTCCCCTTATGAGAAAGGAGTCTTAGTTTATGAGTAAATCTAGTGATTTCTCTAGGTCAGAAGTAAAGAACCAGAGACGATGTTCTCTTTTTGGGTTCAAATATAAGCGGATAAAAGATGAGTAAAAGTTTCATAAGGTTGATGGAAAGTTTTATATCTCCCTTACTCATCTGTAACTGTATCCCTGTTTTGGATAATCAAGCTAAGGATTATAAAGAGAAAAATGATCAAAAAGAATACAATATGCTTATGTTTTTGTTTTTAGTTTAAGATATTTTTTTGGTTGATGATATAGATAAAATGTAAAAAGCTTTTAAGTAGAATTAAAACCATGAGCAATGTGTGAATTGCAAAGCAAAAATATAAACCAGAAAACTTTATAGATAAAATGTAAAATGATTAAAAGTAAAATGCAAATACCAATCCTGAAACATTGAAGTCTTTTGATAGAACATCTGGAAAGCTGCAAGAGAAATTTGGTTGGTTTAAAAATCTCTTATTTCCCTTTTTTACCATTCGTATCTAGAGCTCCTGTGAGTTCAAATAAAACTTTTTTTTTTTGAGATTGATGAAAACTCCTGTTACAGGAGAACCTGAGTTAGTAGGTCAGTGACCACAGCCTTGGATTCCATAGATACCAGTATGGACCTAGTTTCGTCTACTGCAATGGGTAAGACCCTTCGTCCTGGACTCATTTATTGGTGCATTCCACACCCGATATTTTTTACAGCCAGTGCTGGTGTTCCTAGACGAAATCCAAAGCTTATTCGATCTCTCTGGCTAAGAAAACCCTCTCTTCCCCTTTCTGCGGACTCTTTCTAGACGAGAGCCCACAATTTGTGGGTTTTATACCTTAAGATTGTCAGCTCCAGGTCATCATCAAAAGCTCCAACCACAATACATGTTATACGTTACCCATTTTCTGATCACACCTGTTCCTGCTTCAGATCTCATAAGCACATCCTGTCTGTTAACACAACCTTTAACACATTCCAAAAATCCCGTTTGTACAACTCATGGACTTGTGTCCTGTATGTCAAAGGTTAAACACACGTGAATACATTGATTTGCAACTCCTCTTCCATTTGAGGTTTCAGTCCACTTTTACTCTGCAACCGTGCATGACTCATTTCCTTTAATAGTATTGTGAGTTAATTCTTTCAGCACCTAGTTCCAGCAGTTTGACTTTGAGGGGACTTTATGACGTTGTGACTTTCTGCTCCTTGTTTCATGGCCCGAGCAGTGTGTACTGTTCATCCAAGACGAGGCGATGTTTGACACAAATAAGTAATTCATCAGAATTTTGTGACTTTTTTGCATTTTAAATAATATAAATGGAAGAAAACAACTGAATGATATTTCATGTGTTGGACCTGCAGATCTGAACACAAAGCATGCATCGTATACATTTTTTTTTTTTGTAAATGAACGTGTTCTGGATAAATTGATAAAAGAAACAACACTCACATAAGCTGTAGCGTCTGTACCAGGATAAATAAGCTCATTTGTTTTCCAAATGAAGGATTGCAGCTTTGAACATTACACATAAAAAAATAAAAACTATTTAAATATTTTATATAGTGTCATTTGTGTCATATAGTGCTTTTTGGTCCTACTTTGTAGTGGTTGAACATTTTTCACATTTTCTCATCTGTTCCAAATTTTAAGAACAAAATATAAATTTAACTTGTTTACTGTGAATTCAGAGTTTGTCTGCTGATGTCACCTTCAAATAGACCACACTTAAATAAAAATCTGCATTTAAAAATGCTAATTAAAGTGGCAGTGTGTAATACACACAGTGTATTTTTACCTTTCTGGAAATATCCATTGAAATGTTGTTGAAAATGATAAAATGATGTTCAGTCGTTCAAAAATATTGATGGCTTTGTAACATAAGCATAAAAATCAGGTCTA
This sequence comes from Nothobranchius furzeri, assembly GCF_043380555.1. Lineage (NCBI taxonomy): Eukaryota > Metazoa > Chordata > Actinopteri > Cyprinodontiformes > Nothobranchiidae > Nothobranchius > Nothobranchius furzeri. Next base: position 62,266,847 of record NC_091741.1, on the reverse strand, counting down.
GCGTCTTTGGTGGACGCCATATTAGACACCATGTTTCCTTCTGTCCACTCAGTGTCCTGCGCCTGTCCATGACCTCACACCAGATGATTGCCTGGCTATACGACCTTACCACGTTTCCACGTTTGAAAACTTTTAGGTAGTAAGAAACATGAATTTAATAACAAAACTGCTAAACTCTTTCCAAAACCTATGTGAAAGAACAGAATCAAAAAAGAGGTGCAAAATTTTTGGCCGAGTGGTATTGCCGTAGTATGATGACATGATCAGCAAGCGCAGGACACCGTGCAGATCCAGAAATTACAATACCAGAAAACTAGCATCAGCATTGCATTCTCTCAACGGAGTTAACCGAAGGAGTCACGCCGAAGTTAGGTGCTTTCTGTTCCACAGGGAACATGTTGTAGTGTGTTGTGATCAATAGATTATATATCAAATGCAGTGTAGATTCAGCTTGTTCAGTTGTTCATAATCTCTTATTGGTTTAATCGGGGCACCACCAGTTTGTCGAACTGGACCATTGGATTTGATATCTATCTGCTCTAAAAAAGTTGCTTCATAAAAAAAAATCATATATCATATATGACCAGTGAGACCAGTCTGTCACCGTCTGAGTCAAAGCATCGTGATCTCCACAGCAAACATACGCTCACTTTTTTTGGTTTACTCAGGATTTCCAGTTTCTAAAACATTTTCAAAAATCTACTTGTTTTAATAAAATTTGCCAAACTGACCTTCATTCAGCAAATTGGAGATTGTTAGTTATTTCGTTTATCTCCTCTCTGCGCCGCACCCCTACCTCAACAACGCAGGCTTGTCTAAGGTTTCTGTTTGGACTTTATGGGAGCTTCATCTCCTGAGCTCTCAGGTTTGTGTTTTTAGGCTGGAACAGAGGAGGTTGCTATTACACTTTCAAACAGAGAGTCACATGGGATCTCACAAAATACAGCACGTGGCTTTGTTGGGATGAAGGGTAAGGCCCGAAGGAGCTTGTGTGAACAGAAAGCAGTGATCCGATGTATTCAGGAGATTTCAGGCCACAGATGAAACATGAGACGAAAACAATGCAACCAGCTTAAAGTGTGAAGTACATCCCATCAAAAAAGACAATTAAACTCCATCTATACAACTTCAGTGCTTTGCATTTAAATTAACAAAATATAAAATAAGCAATTAGTGACTCTTTGTATTCTACACATCTAGCATGGTACATGTGTCAAAATGGGTTCAAAGGAAATTCAACTCATAAAATCCAGAACAGAACTGAAGCAACATAGTTAAGAAACTCTACTAAACCAAAGTAATGAAGAAAAGCCTAAAACCAGCCAAGCCGGTCACCTGACACTGACAGTAAAAACTGACCTTGCAATTAGAAAACTGGACAGCTGTACTGCACAAACTCAACGAATACCTAATGCATAACAAAAGCACATGGTGCACAGGCGGCTGGCACCAAGAGGCAAACTCCATCTACCAAAAGAGAAACCAACACGGAAGTGACAAACCAGCAGTTCCTTGCTCATCCACTAGGGGCAGGATCCAGGCAGCTAATTCTCATTGAATGTTAAAAATACCAACTTCACAGCAGAAATAAACATGTTTACAGCCTGATTAAAAAACAATTAATAGGCTTAATAGGTCAAGTTTATGACAACTAATGTCATGACAACTCGGCGGCCAGGGGGGACGGGGTGTTTGTAACTCATCCGTACAAATGTAATTAAAGCTTGGAATTATGAATAATTAGGTTTGGGGCGTGTCCTTTTGACTGACATGTAGTAGATGAGCCATTAGTGCTAGCGGTAGTGGCCTGACCACCCTGCTTGCTCCAAGGAAGGCCTCAGCCTCGGTCTAACGTTAAAATTGTTACAGCCTAGAAGGCAGAGGGTAGCAAAGTGACTCACCCACGGTTTTCTGGCTTAAAACGCCCGCTAACTTCTGTTAGCATTGACTACTCAGTTAGCTCATAGTTCAGACTTTGATGGATGTCAATCATCTGCCCCCCACCCTTTTGCATTTCTCTGGGAGTGACAAGACACTTGACATGGCCAAAAGGGCGCTGGGGGTAATGGGAACTGTCCATTGGGCTTATAATGAGCATTTCAGAAACCCATCTACAATCATTGGTTGGCACAAACAAATTTATTTATTTATTTAGCTGAAGTTAGTTTTGACTTAATGTTTTATGAAACAATATTTAACACTTTTAACAGATAACAGAAATGTTAAAAGCCATGCTTTTAGTTTATTGGGTGTTTTATGAGTCCGTTAGTATCCTGAGGCTGAAGCCAACTTTTGCCTAGTGGTTAGTTCACTTTTTTATAAATATAAATTAGTAATTGTTACAACCCCAACCAGGTCTAGGAAACCCTGGGAGGCTTAACACAAAAAGCTGGATAAAACAGACCAAGACCCAAACCAATCACCTTAAACAAACGGTTTATTATTAACAAAAGGCGTCCCAACGGGAGAGGAAACTAAAACAACCACCTGTAAGGAAATAAATCAAACTAATGTGACTGCTAAGTGAATTACTATTTAAAGTTACCTACTACCTCTGTCCCAAAACAAAACTTAACCTTGCCTTACCCACGAGGAGAAAATCTCAGGATCGTACAAAATAAGAGCTGGACCGAGCACCAAAAGAAAGCGCCCCACCTGACTCCGCTTACTAAAGAGCACTGGTGGAGGAGCTTTACAAAGCAGCTCTGTAAACAGTGGCGGTTCTACATCGAATTACTCCCCGGGCGAGGCCCCCTTTGAGCGCCCCCCCCCCACCACCACCACCACCACACCACACCACCTGCATGAACACACGCATGTTTTCTACTAACAGGCATGTTTTATTAGAACGACTATTGAACATTCATTTTTCTAAGTTGCACATATTTACATTAATTACTATGAAGTTGTCAGAATGTAAAGCAATATACATTATATACTGTATCAAAATATATAGAATCAAATATACAAAAACAAACAATAACTAAATATTAAGAATATATGAACATAATAGATAATAAATATTCTAAATAGCAAAAATATTTCACACATAACAAACTAAAGATAATCACTACAGCATTGCACTTAGAACAGAAAACACAAACTAAAATTAAAACCTTTCCTTGATGCAACGTCATCAATAATGTCATCACATGAAATCTGCTCCCCTACTGAGTGATTGATACTGATCAGAGCCAGGTTAGTGAGCCGCCCCTGAAACATAGTTGACCTCAGGTATGACGATCAAGTTTGAAAAGCTCCTCTCAGCTTGAGCCACAGTGACTGGCAGAGCAGTCCAAAAGTTGGGGTAGATCTCCAATAGATCTTTATCATGATCCATAATATTTTAGAATTGCCTCTGAAATTGTAATTTAAACTGACATAAAAAACTGTAGACTACCAAAAATGCCAACTTTTACAGAACAAATCATGTAAAAAATAATCAGTGCAGCCATCTGCAATAAATAAACAGGATAGTTAGTGGTGACTGGGGAGTTTTCTTCTGCTTGTAGAGTTGTTTTATTTATTATTATGTGAACATGATCAACATGTGTTAGTTGTTGTTCAGGCAGGCCACAGGCTGCAGTGAGCATTTAACAAATCCTAGTTTGAATCAGTAAAAAACGATTCAAGGAATTTTTTCGAACCATTTGAATATTCGTTTCAATATTTCAGCCCTATTAGCTCTGTTAGCAATTAGTTGACCGCATTTAACCGTTAACTGGTTCAAAACATTGAAAACATGCATCATGAGAGCGAACATACCTTTATTTTTCTCCTCTTTTTTTTCCCCCTGAATGGGGCACCTGGTGGTTTTAGCCTTTTTATGTTCATCTCTTCTGTTTGGCTCTTGACTCAGTAAGTTTCCTTTAGTCAGGACTAAACAATTTGACCTTGATGGGGGGGTGACCACAAAATCGTTTTTGTTTTTCCTTTTTTTATTCGGCCATTTCACACAATTCAGAGAAACCTGAAAGAATGATAGGCCTGTGTTTATGATATTATGAATGAAATATGGAAGAACGTTAAGATGTGATTGACTTTAGCCATGTTAATACAGTTGATTCAGCCCCTGCACGCTCATTTCATTTGGGAAAGACGCAGAGGTGAATTCCCCCGCCGCACCCCTCCCCTTCCTGTTCTTCATAGACACACGGAGCACGTGAACGTTCTCAGTCAGCAGGAGCGCCTGCAGCTGCAGGGGGCGCCAACTTGCTGTTTCCAATCCAGACACTGTCATATGACAGATAATAGAAAACCTCGGCGCGGCGCAGATTTCCTTTTTTTTTTTTTTTTTTTACTCCGCGCTTGTGCGCCCCTTTTGTGTCATGAAAAAATGCCGCCCCGGGCAACTGCCCTGTCTGCCCGTGCCTAAAACCGCTACTGTCTGTAAATATATCCAGCCAACCCAAGTCGCCACTGGTGCCTACATTAAGCCAAAGTCCTTCTCTCTCTCGGCTTCCAGTCTGTCTGCTCCCTTCGCCTCGTGAATGGGTAGACTTTAGGCTGCAGCTGGGTGATTGCAGATGACTTACAGCTGAGATCTGAGGGAAGAGATCTCATCCTGATGCTGCTTGCTGGAGGGAAGTCCCAAAGATTGTAACAGTCATCACTGAATATTTTTATTTAATCATTCCTTCTTCTAAGGATACCCAAAGATCACACAGCTGTTTATTATCAACATAATGTGTCCAACAAGGCCAGTTACCGTGACATAAACCAACAAAAACAGCTCAAATATGGAATGATGTTGCACTTTAATGATTATTGTAGAAAAAGCTGAAGCCAACAGCTGTTCTGGAGATATTTTTCTTTTTGACTCAAATTTCCTGAAGCCCAAAAGAGGATTTGATATCTTCTTGGGCAACAATACACTATCAAAGGAGTTGTTAGTGGGGTTTTCTAACTACTCCTCCTTGAACCGTCACGTTATCGTGGTGGAGGAGTTTGAGTGCCCTAACGTTGGATGTGCTACTACTAGTTTATCTGTTTAATTATAGATCCACTAGGACAAATACAATAAAGTTTATCTCTCACCAAATAGAATATTTACTAAGAAATCACAATATAACTATAGACACATTACTTTGTCTTTGTGTGTGTGTGTGTGTGTGTGTGTGTGTGTGTGTGTGTGTGTGTGTGTGTGTGTGTGTGTGTGTGTGTGTGTGTGCGTGTGTGTGTGTGTGTGTGTCTGCTCTGTCTTCTCGATCCCCAGTGAGTCGTGGTGGATGTCTGCTTATACTGAGCCAGGATTCTCTGGAGGTTTATTCCTGTTAAAAGGGAGTTTTCCTCTCCACTGTCGCTTTATGCTTGCTTAGTATGAGGATTGCTGTAAAGTCACTGACACTAGTCAGTGATTTGATGCAATTTGCTGAGTTCCTTATATAGGAAACATTATTTCTGATTGGCTTAATGAACTGACCTGAATTGGAATGTTTATTATGTGAAGTGCCTTGAGACGACTCTTGTCGTGATTTGGCGCTATATAAATAAAATTGAATTGAAATTGAATTGAATTAATGATCCTAGGAGCTATGTTGTCTGCCGCACTTTGTGCCCCTGGTAGGGTCTTCTATGACAAATGGGTCTTAGGTGAAGGGTTAGACAAAGAACGGGTCAGAAGATCTTTCAGGGACGTAAAAACAGAGTCGGAGTACCCGGCCCGGAGGGTTATCGGGGTCCCATCCTGGAGCCAGGCCTGGGGTTGGGGTCCGTGAGCGAGCGCCTGGTGGCCGGGCTTTCGCCCATGGGGCCCGGCTGGGCCCAGCCCAAACCGGATACATGGGCTCATCCAACTGTGGACCCACCACCCGCAGGAGGAACATGAAGGGTCTGGTGCAGTGTGGACCGGGTGGCAGACAGAGGCGGGAGCCTTGGCGGTCTGATCCCTGGACAAGGAAACTGGTTATTGGGAGATGGAACGTCACCTTGCTGGTGGGAAGGAGCAGGAGCTTGTGGCAGAGGTTGAGCGGAACCGGCTAGATATAGTTGGACTCACCTCGACACATAGCATTGGCTCTGGAACCCAAGTCCTTGAGAGGGGTTGGACACTCCTTTGCTGGAGTTGCTCCGGGTGAGAGGCGGAGGGCTGGGGTTGGCTTTTTGTTAGCCCCAAGACTCTCTGCCTGTGTGTTGGGGTTTACCCCGGGGGACGAGAGGGTAGCTTCCCTGCACCTTCGGGTTGGGGAACGGGTCCTGACTGTTGTTTGTGCTTATGGGCCAAATATCAGTTCAGATTATCCACCCTTTTTGGAGTCCCTGGGATGACTGCTAGATAGTGCTCCATCAGGGGACTCCATTGTCCTGCTGGGGGACTTCACTGCTCACTTGGGCAATGACAGCTTGACCTGGAGGGGTGTGATTGGGTGGAACGGCCCGGCTGATCTGAACTCGAGTGGTGTTTCGTCATTGGACTTCTGTGCAAGCCGCAGTTTGGCCATAACGAACACCATGTTCGAACATAAGGACGCCCATTGGTACACTTGGTACCAGGGCAGCCTAGGTTGCAGGTCGATAATAGACTTTGTAGTCATATCATCTGACCTGCGGCCATATGTTTTGGACACCCGAGTGAAGAGAGGAGCAGAGCTGTCAACCGATCACCACCTGGTGGTGAGTTGGATCAGATGGCAGGGAAAGATGCCGCGTAGACCTGGCAGACACAAATGCATAGTGAGGGTCTGCTGGGAATGCTTGGCAGAAGAACCTGTCAAGACGGTCTTCAACTCCCACCTTCGGCAGAGCTTTGATCGCGTCCCGAGAGCAGCGGGGGACATCGACTCCGAGTGAGCCTTGTTCCACTCTGCAATTGTTGAGGCGGCTGTTGCTAGCTGTGGTCGCAAGGTGGCCGGTGCCAGTTGTGGTAGCAGCCCCCATACCTGCTAGTGGACACCAGAGGATCGGGGAGCCATCAGGGTGAAGAAGGATGCCTACAGGGCGTGGCTGGTCTGTGGGTCTCTGGAGGCAGCAGACGGGTACCGGATAGCCAAGTGGGTTGCAGCAGTTGCAGTTGCCGAGGCAAAATCTCGGGTGTGGGAGGAGTTTGGTGAGGCCATGGAGAAAGACTATCGATTGGTGCCAAAGAGGTTCTGACAAACTGTCCGGCGCCTCAGGAGAGGGAGGCAGAAACTCGCTCACACTGTTTACAGTGGGGATGGAGAGCTGCTGACGTCAACTGAGGCTATAGTCGGGCAGTGGAAGGAATACTTTGAGGAGCTCCTCGATCCCACCTACGCGCATTCCGAGGAGGAGCCAGAGCCGGGAGATCTGGGGATGGACTGTCCAATCTCTGGGGCAGATTTTGCTGGGTTAGTCAAACAACTACACAGCGGCAGAGCCCCGGGAGTGGAAAAGATTCGTCCTGGGCATCTCAAGGCTATGGATGTGGTAGGGCTGTCGTGGTTGACACGTCTCTGCAACATTGCGTGGTCATCGGGGGCAGTTCCTGTGGAGTGGCAAACCGGGTGGTGGTCCCCATCTTTAAGAAGGGTGATCGGAGGGTGTGTTCCAACTATAAGGGGATCATCACACTCCTCAGCCTCCCTGGAAAGGTCTACTCCAAGGTACTGGAGACGAGGGTCCAATTTATAGTTGAATCTCAGATTGAGGAGGAGCAATGTGGTTTTCTTCCTGGCCGTGGAACTGTGGACCAGCTCTATACCCTTGCAAGGGTGATGGAGGGGGCATGGGAGTTTGCCCAACCAATCCACATGTGTTTTGTGGATTTGGAGAAGGCTTATGACCTTGTACGCAGGGGCACCCTGTGGGGAACGCTCCAGGAGTATGGGGTGGGTGGCCTTTTGTTAAGGGCCATTCAGACCCTTTACCAGAGGAGCGTGAGTTTGATCCGCATAGCCGGTAGTAAGTCGGACCTGTCCCCGGTGAGAGTTGGACTCCGCTAGAGCTGCCCTTTGTCACCGGTTCTGTTCATTACCTTTATGGACATAATTTCTAGGCGCAGCCGTGGTGTGGAGTGTGTCGAGTTTGGTGGCAGGAGAATCTCGTCTCTGCTCTTTGGGGATGATGTGGTCCTGTGAGCTTCATCCAGCTCTGACCTTCAGCTCTTGCTTGGAAGGTTTGCGGCCGAGTGTGAAGCGGCTGGGATGAGGATCAGCACCTTGAAATCTGAGACCATGGTTCTCAACTGGGAAGTCCTACCTCAAGTGGAGGAGTTTAAGTATCTCGGGGTCTTGTTCATGAGTGAGGGTAGGAGGGATCCGACGATCGACAGGCGGATTGGTTCGGCGTCTGCAGTGATGCGGATGATGAGCCGATCTGTTGTGGTGAAGATGGAGCTGAGCCAGAAAGCCAGGCTCTCGATTTACTGGTTGATCTACATCCCAATCATCACCTATGGTCATGAGCTTTGGGTAATGACTGAAAGAATGAGATCGCGAATACCAGAGGCCGAAATGAGTTTCCTCCGTAGGGTGGCCGGAATCAGCCTTAGAGATAAGGTGAGGAGCTCGGACATTCGGGAGGGACTCAGAGTAGAACCGCTGCTCCTCCGGATCGAAAGAAGTCAGTTGAGGTGGTTTGGGCATCTGGTCAGGATGCCTCCTGGACGCCTCCCCGGGGAGGTGTTTCGGGCATGTCCTGCCAGCAGGAGGCCCCCGGGTCGACCCAGGGCACGTTGGAGAGGTTACATCTCCAATCTGGTCCGGGAACACCTTGGGGTCCTGCCGTTGGAACTGGTGGAGGTGGCCGGGGAGAGGACGGTCTGGAGCTCCCTAGTTGGGATGCTACCCCCGCGACTCAGACCTGGATAAGCGGAGGAAGATGACGACGACGGCAAAAAAACTAAAGATTTTTGAAATTGTGAGGAGGGGCCTTAACGGATCAGACTCATTTTTCTGACACATTCCACACATGCTTAATCAACCTGGGATTTGTCCAATTTGGATCCACACCTTTTTGTTCTGCTCCTCAAAATAAAACATTTTCACAAAACACTAAAATAGTCCACTGCCATCAGGGAAGAACACAAATGGGCTGACCTTTATGTGAGTGGGTGTGTGGTAGAATTACAGCATGGCCGCAGTAATACAAGGCTTTAAAACGGAATCTCACTATTCCAGCAAAGCAGCTTCTTTCCACATTGCACCCAGCTGCCATATCTCTCAGAAATAAATAATGCAGATGGACCCAGAAAACCACACGGTGTCTAACATTCATCAGAACGGACTAAAAATTAACAGATCGTCACACACAAAAAAATCTGACAAGGAGATTATCCAGTGTAAACTATCAGAATCATCCAGACTACAGACTAAAGCCAGACAAATAAAATGACTTGTATGATAAACCAGCTGATTGAGTGTGAGGCCAGATAATGGGTCTTAATTGATTCTTAAAAAAATAAAATAAAAAAAAGCACAGATTTTACAGGATTTTCATACCAGATGGAAGGTGTGGATTATAGATAAAATGCTGCAGTAGTACACAGTGCCACATATTAGATGATTATTTCTTTTCTTGTTTTGAAGAAGAGCCACCTTTTAAATATTTAATCAATTGGATTAAAATTATTTGAGACATCTTTGTTAACGGACTTGCCCCCGTGACCCGACCCCGGATAAGTGATAATTTTATTGTTAAATAAGTCTGACAAAGATAAAACTACTGACAGAAAATGAAATATTAAAGGGGAACTAGGAAGTTTTGGCTTGCTTTTAGCACCCCCTAGTGTCCATTTGTAGAACCAAAAGCAAAACTTGCTGTGTGTTTGTCTTTTAAACACCTTAATCTAACAGCTGAAATGTCTCCCCAGCTTTCCATAGTTTCTACAGGAGTGATTCATCACTAAATTAAACAAATCAGACATGTTCATGATCTGAAACATGCAGGATACATGCTGGAATGAGACTGCAGCGCCAGGTATGTCAGCTCCATTTTTTACAAGTCCCAACAGAGCAGCCTGCCGGTCTGAAGTTGCAAGCGGAATATTCTGGCCACGGGGTGTTATGGGGCTGGACGACCTTTCATTAACCCTCTAAAGGGTCATTAAAGCACATACTGGCTCAAGAAAATTGTTTTAAATATGAAAAAGTTGCAAAGTATTATACAGGGAGTGCCGAATTATTAGACAAGTTGCATTTTTGAGGAATATTTTATTATTGAACAACAACCATGTTCTCAGTGAACCCAAAAAACTCATTAATATCAAAGCTGAATGTTTTTGGAAGTAGTTTTTACTTTGTTTGTAGTTTTAGCTATTTTAGGGGGCTATCTGTGTGTGCAGGTGACTATTACTGTGCATAATTATTAGGCAACTTAACAAAAAACAAATATGTACCCATTTCAAGTATTTATTTTTACCAGTGAAACCAATATAACATCTCCACATTCATAAATATACATTTCTGACATTCAAAAACAATACAAAAACAAATCAGCGACCAATATAGCCACCTTTCTTTCCAAGGACACTCAAAAGCCTGCCATCCATGGATTCTGTCAGTGTTTTGATCTGTTCACCATCAACATTGCGTGCAGCAGCAACCACAGCCTCCCAGACACTGTTCAGAGAGGTGTACTGTTTTCCCTCCTTGTAAATCTCACATTGGATGATGGACCACAGGTTCTCAATGGGGTTCAGATCAGGTGAACAAGGAGGCCATGTCATTAGTTTTTCTTCTTTTATACCCTTTCTTGCCAGCCACGCTGTGGAGTACTTGGACGCGTGTGATGGAGCATTGTCCTGCATGAAAATCATGTTTTTCTTGAAGGATGCTGACTTCTTCCTGTACCACTGCTTGAAGAAGGTGTCTTCCAGAAACTGGCAGTAGGACTGGGAGTTGAGCTTGACTCCATCATCAACCCGAAAAGGCCCCACAAGCTCATCTTTGATGATACCAGCACAAACCAGTACTCCACCTCCACCTTGCGGGCGTCTGAGTCGGACTGGAGCTCTCTGCCCTTTACCAATCCAGCCACAGGCCCATCCATCTGGCCCATCAAGACTCACTCTCATTTCATCAGTCCATAAAACCTTAGAAAAATCATTCTTGAGATGTTTCTTACCCCAGTCTTGACGTTTCAGCTTGTGTGTCTTGTTCAGTGGGGGCCGTCTTTCAGCCTTTCTTACCTTGGCCATGTCTCTGAGTATTACACACCTTGTGCTGTTGGGCACTCCAGTGATGTTGCAGCTCTGAAATATGGCCAAACTGGTGGCAAGTGGCATCTTGGCAGCTGCACGCTTGACTTTTTTCAGTTCATGGGCAGTTATTTTGCACCTTGGTTTGTCCACATGCTTCTTGCGACCCTGTTGACTATTTTGAATGAAACGCTTGATTGTTCGATGATCACGCTTCAGAAGCTTTGCAATTTTATGACTGCTGCATCCCTCTGCAAGATATCTCACTATTTTTGACCTTTCTGAGCCTGTCAAGGCCTTCTTTTGACCCATTTTGCCAAAGGAAAGGAAGTTGCCTAATAATCATGCACACCTGATATAGGGTGTTGATGTCATTAGACCACACCCCTTCTCATTACAGAGATGCACATCACCTAATATGCTTAATTGGTAGTAGGCTTTCGAGCCTATACAGCTTGGAGTAAGATAACATGCATGAAGAGGATGTTGTGGACAAAACACTCATTGGCCTAATAATTCTGCACTCCCTGCAAAAATGAGTTTGGGTTGAATACCAAGTCCTTAAAAATGAAAATAAAATTTAAACAACAAATAATTCAGACCCTCTAATGCAAATGAGGCTTCCAGAAGCCCCAGGCTGTTTATTGTTTGGTTGGAGGACAGCTGACTGACTCCTAGTGGGGTTGCTGTCAGGTGGTGAAGGATCTGTCCATCCAAGTCTCCATGTCCTTCATCAAGGAGGCTGTATCTGAGAACCTGGGGAAGGGATAAGTTAATAGTTTCTGAGATAGATAAGGAGTCAGTGTGGATAAGATTCACACTGAGATGCAGAAAGCTCTGGGTTTTACGGAGCTCTTGTGGTTGTCACGCCTCTTCAGTGTCACACGGAGGACCAGGACCAAGTAGAGATGCTGATAGTCTGGGTTTGTTGTCTAGTTCACATGTGGACTTGGAGAAGGCTTATGACTCTATCCTGCCCAGAAGTCTGTGGGGGGTGCTGCAGAAGTATGGGATGCAGATGGTGGAGAGGAGCTACTAGCAAAGTCACTGTTAAGGTTGCAGATAAACGACAAGCTAGCGTCCCTCTGGAGGTTTTTCGGGTACATCTGTACTGGGAGGAGGTGAGGACATACCCTGAAGTCGCTGAATGGATTCTCTCTAGTGTGGGAATGCCTTGGAATCTCACAGGAAGAGCTAGAGAGTGTCATTAGGGAGAGAGAAGTTTGGGTTGACCCAACTGGATTTTCTCCTCCACTTTATTTAACTAAGCCCCAATTTTACATTGATCCTGGTTTATTTAAGGCTAAAACATTTGGATTTAACTCCTGGCTTCTTCATTCAGACCACCAAAGTTTATGTTGGACTTTCAAATCCAAGTAATTGAGTCTGACATATAACTGATGATGAAAGAGTACTCTCCTATTTTTGATTATGAGAAGTGGGAACAACACCTTCGGTGGCCTGCCAATGAGAGCTACAGTGGATATGGAAAGTATTCAGACCCTCGTCAATTTTTTCAATCTTTGTTGTATTGCAGGCGTTTGCTAAAATATACTCAACTATTTTTTTCATCGTTAATGTTCACAATCATCACATGGTCCTAAGTATTCAGACCCTTTGCTCAGTACAAGCACCCTTTTGAGCTAATACAAGCACGAGTCTTCTTGGTAAAGATGCAGCAAGTTTCATCAGGATTTGGGGATCATACCATTCCTCCTTGCAGATCCTCTCCAGTTCTGTCAGGTTGCATGGTGAACGTTGGTGGGCAGCCATTTTTAGGTCTCTCCAGAGATGCTCAACTGGGTTTAAGTAAAATGGTTGCAGTGAAGCCACTCCTTTGTTATTTTAGCTGTGTGCTTAGAATCATTGTCATGTAGGAAGGTAAACCTTCAGCACAGTCTGAGTCTGGAGAAGGTTCTTGTCACATTCATTGTCCCCTCGATTACAACCAATCATCCTGTCCATGCAGCTGAAAGCACCCCACAACATAATGCTACCACCTCTATGCTTCACTGTGGGGACAGTATTGGACAAATGATGAGCATTGCCTGGTTTTCTCCACAAATACCACTTAGAATTAACATCAGAAAGTTTTATCTTGGTCTCATCAGACCCAAGAATCTTATTTCTCACCATCTTGGAGTCCTTCAGGGGTCTTTTAGCAAACTCCATGTGGGCTTTTATGTGTCTTGCACTGAGGAGAGGCTTCCAATGGGTCACTCTGACATAAAGCCCTGATTGGTAGAGGTTCTGCTTCACCTCTCTCACCAAAGCTCTTCTCCCCCAGTAGCTCAGTTTGACCAGACGACCAAATTCTAGTCATCCCAAACGTCTTCCACTTAAGGATTATGCTCTTAGGAACCTTAACTGCAGTAGAGAATACTTTCCGTAACTACAGTATAAGTAACGGATGTATTATTAAACGTAGAAATGTACCACACCACTAGATAAGTATTCTAAAAGGTTTGTGGTTTTGCTTTGATCCCATTCAAATCTCTTTTTCTGACTCAGACGTTTGTTCTCAGATCTTTATTCTTCACATTTAGAGAAGTCAGCATCACCATCTGTAGAGGTTTCAGTGTGACCAAATTAATCCCAACGGATTGAACACAGATGACCCAGATTGAGTCTCTTGGTGGCAGCATCTTCTTACACACAATGTTTGAGCTGCTTGCAAAGAAATATTCTGCAACTGACATGGAATTGTGTCCATTTGTGTAAATGCAACAATTTCAATCTAATTCTAAGATTTAGGAATTATAATCTGAATCAGTTTTTCCTTTCCTGGTTAAATTACAACCCGACTACACAAATGTGACCCATTGGTCAAATGAACATGTCTTGAACTGGGTCGCGTTAAGAGTAGCAGGTGAAGATATATTTAGATGAGGTAAAAATTATAATTTAATCAGCCAAATTTATCATGGGTCATAAATGTTTAGTGTTATGTCATATAATGCACACGTTACTTTGTACTGTAGCTGGCTATTTTCATTATTTTTAACAGGATTTCAAAGGTCATTTGTCCCATTCAGACTCACCTATACCTGAGCTGTTTGGTTTTGTTTCATGTTTTATTAATTTAGGATTTTCCAAAGCTTGTCTTGGGCACAAAGCGCTAGCTCTGTTGTTACAAACCACATTTTAACATTTACACATGAATATCTGAGAAACTAAAATGAAACTACTTCCGTTTGAAGCTCTGCTGTTTCAGAAATGTCAAATTTCACACAAATCAAAAAATGCACATTTGATCTGTTTTGTTTTCTATTCTCGTAGAATAGACTATTATTAATCATCCACTTTTAACCAATACATCCCTATTATTACTTTTTACAGTTAGATAATTGCCTAATTGTTTAATAATTAAACAATGCTATGTAATTAAATTACACAGCAAAATCATTAAGTACAGTGGTGTGAAAAACTATTTGCCCCCTTCCTGATTTCCTATTCTTTTGCATGTTTGTCACACAAAATGTTTCTGATCATCAAACACATTTAACCATTAGTCAAAGATAACACAAGTAAACACAAAATGCAGTTTTGAAATGATGGTTTTTATTATTTAGGGAGAGAACAAAATCCAAACCTACATTGCCCTGTGTGAAAAAGTAAGTGCCCCCCTTGTTAAAAAATAACCCAACTGTGGTGTTTCACACCTGAGTTCAATTTCTGTAGCCACCCCCAAGCCTGATTTCTGACATGGTTTGGAGAATGCGTTTAACCCAAGAAATGCAGAATCACACACTCACAGATCGTATGGTAAAAAAATAATCTTTATTTTAAAACGGGAGCTGAAGGTGCACTGGAAGAGCCCAGTGGAGATAGGGAACGGGAGTGCAGCATCTGAGGAGGGGAGAGCAGATACAGGTGAGTCCAGGAAGGTAAGTCTAAACTTGGTGGGTGCAGAGAATAGACTTACTGGGAGTAGGGGAGCGTGGGAATGAGGGAGGGTATGTTGGGTGCCGGGGTGAATCCAAGTGGGGTGTCCAGGAGAGGGAGCGAGAGGAGAGCAGAAGAGCGGGCCGGCCGGGAGGAATGGAGAACGGTGAGAGCTGCGGCCGGAAATCCTATGGGGCACAGGTGAGCAATCCTGAGGAGTCGCAGAAATCCAAAGACGTATTACAGAGGAGTCACAGAAGTCCAAAAACGTTCCAAACCTGGTAACAGGTAAGCACAGGGAAGAGATCCAAAGGTTCACAAAAACCCTTGAAACACTAGAGCACAAAATCCAAGAGTCGCAAGATGGCAGGAAACTACCAAGCTGTAGTAATCATCCGGCGTCGAGGAGTGTTCTCCATCCTCCTTTTGTAGCCAGACCCGCTGATTGCAAATCAGCTGCAGTTGGAGCCTCCCTCTCCTGAAATACGCAACTCAAATGGGAAAATGAGAGGAGTAGTCACCCAAGCACATGACAGCAGCAGCACCCCCCCCCCCCAACGGACGCCTCCTGGCATCCTAGCAGATGCGGCCTCGTGGTCGCGGATCAGGAACGGATCCTCAATGAAGGAGCGGGGGACCCAGGAACACTCCCAGTCGACCAGGTACTGGGTACCCCAGCCACAGGGTCGAGAATCCAGAATCCTGCGAACTGTATAAATCAAAACCCCCTTGTAGAGCCGCGCAGGCAGCGGAGGAGCCGGCGTAGGGCAGAGGGGGCTCAAAACCACAGGCTTAACTAAGGACATGTGAAATACAGGCTGAACCTTAAGGGAGCGTGGGAGCTCCAACCGAACCGTGGAGGGAGTAGGGACATCCAGTATCTTGAACAGACCTATGAACCTGGGAGACAGCTTACGGAAGGTTTAGCGGGATGTCCTTGGATGAGCGCCAGACCTCCTGACCAGGGGCGTAATCCGGAGCCGGGTGCCGGCTTCGATCCACCAGCCGTCTGTTCCTATTGGGAACAAGGGATGTCTTGCCCGGGGAGTAATTCCATGTAGAACCGCCACTGGCTCACAGCCAGAGTCAACTAGTGCCTCAAGTGTAAACTGCTCAGAACACTGGAGTATGCAACGGGAGCTCGCAGAGGCTGAGTTACTGCCCACCAGTAGTCCCGTCTGTACGGGTGGGCCCTGCCTTTTAACAGTACTGGGCAGGCTCTAGTGAAGTGTCCAGACTCACCACAATATAAACACAGACCTAACTTTACACAATGTTGTCTCTCCTCCTGGGTGAGGCGAGTCCTTCCCATCTGCATGGGTTCATCCGAGGAGGTGGGCTCTGTGGAAGAGCGAGGACCCAAACCATGATTACGGTCAGGAGTGGAGGCGGTTCTGGCACTGGAACTCTGGTGCCTCATCTTACAATGACGCTTATCGATGGATATAGCCAGGCGAATGAGTTCCTGCAGTGAACGGGGTTCCGGGCACAACGCCAGCTGTTTCTGGACTTGGTCGTTGAGGGACTCAGTGAAAGCAGCGAGAAGGGCATCTTCATTCCAGGAAGACCGTGCTGCCGGTTTGGAACTCCACCAACATATCCGCCACCAATCTCTGACCCTGCGATAAATTCCATAGCCGTTTTCTGATATCTGTAACGGACTCAGTAGTGCCAAAAGTCAGCTTGAAATCAGTTTAAAAGTCTTCAAAGCGACCAAATATGAACATGGAACAGTGACTCTTTGCTTCCGCCCATCTCAGGGCTCTTCCACGGAGTAATCCAACAATATACGAGATCTTAATTGAGTCTGTGGTGAAAGCTCCAGGTGTCGCAGGAAACCAGAGACGTAATCCAGAGAAGTCACACAAGTCCAAAAATGTTCCAAACCTGGTAATGGGTAAGCACAGGGAAAAGATCCAAAGGTTCACAAAAAATCCTAGAAACACTAGAGCACAAAATCCAAGAGTCGCAAGAGGGCAGGAAACTACAAAGCTGTAGTAATCATCCGGCGTCGAGGAGTGTTCTCCATCCTCCTTTTGAAGCCAGACCCGCTGATTGCAAATCAGCTGCAGCTGGAGCCTCCCTCGCCTGAAACACACAACTCAAAGACGGGAAAATGAGAGGAGCACTCACCCCGGCACATGACAGTTACTGCCACACCTGTTTCAATCAAGAAATCACTTAAATATGAGCTGCCTGACACAGAGAAGTAGACCAAAAGCACCTCAAAAGCTAGACATCATGCCAAGATCCAAAGAAATTCAAGAGGTCACATCCGAGAGGTCACAAAAGACCCCAGGACAACTTCTAAAGAACTGCAGGCCTCACTTGCCTCAATTAAGGTCAGTGTTCACGGCTCCACCATAAGAAAGAGACTGGGCAAAAATGGCCTGCATGGCAGATTTCCAAGACGCAAACCACTGTTAAGCAAAAAGAACATTAGGGCTTGTCTCAATTTTGCTAAGAAACATCTCAATGGTTGCCAAGACTTTTAGGAAAATACCTTGTGGACTGATGAGACAAAAGGTGAACTTTTTGGAAGGCAAATGTCCCGTTACATCTGGCGTAGAAGTAACGCAGCATTTCAGACAAAGAACATCATACCAACAGTAAAATATGGTGGTGGTAGTGTGATGGTCTGGGGTTGTTTTGCTGCTTCAGGAACTGGAAGGCTTGCTGTTGTAGCATCATGAATGTCCTGTTTTTGACCTAAAGGTCATGATCTGCTGCGTCTGCTCGAGCAGAGACATAAAGTCTCTGATACAGGCCTAATCTACATGAGATAGTGGCCAAGGTCTTTCATGCCCTCTGCTCATCTGAACTGATTAACCTCTGTTACAGCTCAAGACGAAGACAAAGAACTCTCTTGATAAACAAACAACGTTTGATATTGCCAATAATAATGTGAGCCCAATGTTCAATCAATCTGTGAAATGGCAATGTTATTACTTGATATTATAATCCTGTGATCAGTAGTATTTTACAAGTGATTATAATCCTAGACATTTGCACTAGACACTGATGACACGTAATGCTAAAGTCACACGAAACATTTCCTTTTGTCTGATCCAATCAGAACCGTTTCTGATACGAGGCGTGGTTTTCTGTGGTGTTTGTATAAACCCTCTTTTGCATGTCAAATTCAGATTTGCCAGTAAACCAAAATATGACAATTATAAAAACTATTCCACGCCACCTTTTCTTTAGTTCAAAGCGTTGTAGAGAAGTCTCGGACAGGCCATCCGGACTTCCTCTTCAGCCAAAAGAACCTAGACAAGCTGGATAAAATCTGTTGCAAGTTACACCTGACCGCAACGGTTCCTTCAGAATAAAAGCTGAACCTCACGACCCCTTCAGGGTCTCGCTGACGCCAATTAACCTGTCGTGACCTGGAATCATTCCAAGACTAGTTTGGTCGGCTTTTCTACGGGCTTCAGTTCCAAGGAGGGTTCAAGAGGACCTCGACATTCTGGATCTAAATGGAGGCTTCACCTGGGGTACATAGACTGACAGATGGCATTTCATGTGTGTTATAAATCTCCAACCATAGTTTAGAGCGAAACATCCACTTCCACTCAGAACTAAATGGTTCTCCGGATCCGTTGGTTCTGATAATAACATTCTACACACACACCATCATCGCAAGTCTCACTCCACCTTAGTTCCATCAGTACATGGAGTGCTAAAGTTAGTCTTGTTTAAATTGTGCAGAAATAAATTTCTTAACTATTATAAACCTGACTCTCTTTCTTTCCTCGGAGTTAATACGAAGTGTCGCTTAATCCCTGCAATAAAAAGTTCAGATCTTCTGGTTAAAATATTCAAAAATCCATCATATTGATATTTCATATTTCTATGCAATCTCACATTTTATGGTTCATAAGTATTCAAAGATACTTTATTAATCCCAGAGGGAAATTAGAGTTTCAGTACACACAATTCAGAGATCAGACATACATGGGCAAGACACATGAAAAGAATTGGTGACTGTGGTCATTCGCAACCCTGAGTCACGCTACCTTAACAGAGATAAAAGGGTTACATGAGGAACTGATTCGGGAGGAGGGAAAAAAGGCACTTCATAGCTACTCTCCCACAAGGAGGGCAGCTTTGCTCTGCAAAAAAAAACCACCTCAGACAGATAAGCAACAGACTTCAGACGACACAACATAGATACGTCGATAGGAAGGCGGTGGGGGGGTGGGGGGGGATCCTGTTTCCCCAGCGAGAGCAGCCATGTACGGTGCTCAGCCACTGTAGCCACAGGTGGGCGGGAGTTCTCGGGAGAAGCGCAGAGCACATTGACTCCTGCAGGTTGATGACCTCTCCAGGCTGAAGTCCACGAATCCGAAGGCAGCATCTGTCTGCATTCCTTCGTGGGGGTTTGTTGTTAGCATATATTGGGATAACAAGACTTTGTTTGGGTCAGGCTGAGATAATTTTCCTCTCTGTCTCCAGTCTTTACTGATCATTCCAGTCCTTCAGTGAAGCCAATTTAGGTTTTTAAAACTTGTCCATACCGTCCGGTGACCCTCTCCGAGATGACATCCATTTTGGGCACTAATACCGGTATCGCAGCTAGAACATTGTCCAGCTTACGATTCACCTCGAGTATCGTCCCAGTCTGTGAGTTCTCCACACAGACGGTGCTTTCCGTGGGTGCGGGTCGCTCTCCAATCGCTCCCGTCTTCCCACATTTCCAGAAAACCAGACATCCTCCCACTCCAATCAGAAGAAATCCAGTAATCATCAGGCCAAATATCCACACGTCTTCGACGTCCTCAATGGACAGCTGGGGAGAGGCATACCATCTTCCACTCCCTCCAGCAATCCAGCATATACCCCGCCAGGTATGATGTAAACTACCCATCCTTTACTGTGATAAATGGAAACATGAATTCTACTGTCTACCAAATCATCCTGAAGGAGAATGTCTGGCCATCTGTTCGTCAACTAAAGCTGAAGTTATCTTGGGTGCTGCAGCAGAACAATGACCCAAAACACACCAGCAAATCTGTTGGGTAAATTATGGATACATTATTTTAAACGCAACTCATCCAGCTTATTCTTCCCTGGCATCAGACAAGTGTTTGACCTTGCATCTTCCCAGTCCTGGCTTATCAGTAAGAACGCCCTGTGCCAGCGCATGCTTGTCTCCCTAAATGTGTGTGTGTTTTATCATTTCTGTGTGTCTTTTAATAAATACTCTTGAGAGGGCTTTGGTCTGACGAGAGAGCAAAGAGACCACAGACTCGTGCGTATCATTTTATCTCTCTCTCCACATTGGAAAATCTAAATGGTTTATTGTCATAAGATTAGTATGGGTTAAATTTATCAGCTTGATAATAAAACCCCTTCGCGGTGAGCTTTCCCTTCAGGTAACCCTGGATGGGAAAATGAAAATACCTAACAAAATCCACCTCTGAATGGCTGAAGAACAACAAAATGAAGACTTTGGAGTGGCCAAGTCCAAGTCCTGACCTGAATCCTATTGAGATGCTATAGCAGGACCTTAAAAAGGCGGTTCATGCTAGAAAACCCTCAAATAAAGCTGAATTACAACATTTTTGCAAAGATGAGTGGGCAAAAATTCCTCCAGAGCGCTGTAAAAGACTCGTAGCAAGTTATCACAAATGGTTGATTGCAGTTATTGCTGCTAAGGGAGGACCAACAATTTATTAGGTTCAGGGGGCAATTACTTTTTCACACAGGGCAATGTAGGTTTGGATTTTGTTCTCTCCCTAAATAATAAAAACCATCATTTGAAAACTGCATCTTGTGTTTACTTGTGTTATCTTTGACTAATGGTTAAATGTGTTTGATGATCAGAAACATTTTGTGTGACAAACATGCAAAAGAATAAGAAATCAGGAAGGGGGCAAATATTTTTTCACACCACTGTAAGTAAAGTTTATTTATATAGCAAAGTGCTTCACATAGATCAACTAAATTAATCATAAAGTCATAAAATGATCATAAAATCAAAACAACAAAATAAAGAAAAATGATCAATGAAAAAATCAATAAAATCAGAAAACAAATTATTTAAAAGTTTTAAAGAAAAGGGCAAAGTAATAAAATGATCATAAGTCGCCCTACAAAAAAATCATAAAACAACAAAAAGTGTATTAAAAAGTAATTTTTACAGATGAACAAATAAGATTTTAGCAAGAGCAGCATTAAATAAAAGGATCTTCAGCTGCTTTTAAAGGTGAGCAGACTGTCAGTAGGCCTATGGATACAGGAAGTTCATTTGAAAGTAAATTATGTAATTTAAAAATAGCTTAGCTGCTGCATTCAAAGGTTAAAGAGCTAAGACTGAATGTTGCACCCTGAACTTGCCCACAGGTCTCTGAGACTAACGCAACCCTTAAACACTTTAAAACACTTCCGCTCAGCAGAGATGCCACGTGCTCCAAATCAGAGCACGTACCATTTATTTCTAATGGATTCAGCATTCTTCCTTCCTTCTGCTCCTCGCTACAAACTCCAGGACCAGGATCAGGGTGGATGAATCACAGACACGAGAAGTTTTCACACCGGATCAGCGCCGCCCTCCGCAACGCGCGCGCAGCCGCGTCGCACCACGCCGCGCCTGTGCCTGAGCGCCTCTCAGGAAATTCAAACACACAGACGTCCACTCCACGGGCACACGCATCTTCCACTCCAAGGTCAGCGAGCCCACCAGCAGCTGGACCTCTAATAAAGCGGACGCTCCGTCACCTTAAAGGTAAAGTCAGTTAGTCTTTTTATATTGTGGCGGACAGAAAGAGACCCCCGCTGCTGGCGATCAGCGAGATCGTCCGAGAATCGGGCATTGGGACGCCGGAATGAGCCGGCGATGACTAAGAACTGCAGTGAATTAGGAGAAAACATTTTGTACAGTTTGTGTCCTCCTTGTCAGAGGGCTGGAGGCATGTAGGGATGCGTTCGGCGGCTTTGAGGGAGAGAGGGAATGTGTGTCTCTTCCCCTTTACGGATTATTTCAGCCCTAAATTCTGAAGCAGCAGCTCTGAGCTCACAGGGCCTGGGATCTGAGACCGGCTTCATCCGGTCCCTATCCCTACATCAGCAGCATCATCATATGATTAAGCTGCAGCGCTGAGGAGGCACCGCATCATTGTCAGTGACAGCTGTTAGACCTCTAAATATAGCTAATTATGTAAAAAGTAAGAGTAATCAAATTAGGGTTAACCTCATAAAATGTTGAGATGGAAATGTGTTCATTACAACAGGTTGCTCTCTGGATCTGGCTGTCATGGTCACATCTTTATTTCATGTTACTGGTGACTGAACAAAGATTACAAACGTTTCTTTGGAATGTTTTATATAGTTTTTAAAAATAAACATGCTAAAGAAGTTTGTTCTTGTTATTGTAAAAGTGAAAGTTCCTCTGAATAGGATTTCTGTGGGAACAATGTATTATTTTACACCTGTTTCTGAACAGCCTCAATCTGGAAAAACAGAGATTAGTTTATGAATGAAAGCAAGTGAAATGGTAAACGGCCTGTATTCATACAATATCTGAGTCCTAGAACACAACACCCCACCCCTCCACCTGACCCCCACTCCTCCATGGCGCTTTGCAACACAGGCAGTTTACTACAGGCTTTAGTTTAGATGCTAAGATAAATGATCTCATAATTTTATATAGGCCCATTTCAGTGTGACGTCACCCCCCACCCCACCCCCCGCCCCCCAGCCCTGGAGGGCAAGAAGCCTGCACCTCCCCGTTGACCACAGTTGTGTTTATCTGTTAGTTGTCAATAAACAGAGCTAAACAGCAGCAAAATAGAATCTATTAGCATGGTTAACACACGTAGAGCTGTAGGCTACACAAGTAAAAGAAGGACAGTAAAGTGAAATTGTACAGGTTTCCAGCTGATAAAATACACCAAGGCTATTCAGTACTCGAAGGTGCAGCCAGCACGTTTTAGTTTTAACCCTGCTTCAACACATCTGCTGTCAATCAGTAGGTGATTAACAAGCTTCTGCAGAGCCTGATGAGCTGCTGCACTGGTGATTCAACCACTGAATCTAGTGTGTTGGAGCAGAGAAACCACTAAAACGTGCTGCATATCGGCCCTCGAGGCCCGGAGTTGAAAAGCCATAATAAAAACCAAAGGTAATGGTTCACTGCCATTTCTAGTGGATAAACCACGACCCACATGGTGGCAGACAAAGTCTCGTGACAGAATAAAAACATTAAATATCTGCCCCACATGTCCAGAAACAAACAAGTCATAGCCATCTAATGACTTATGTTCTTTTAATATATAATTATAAGCGACCACAGCTCTGGATAATAGCTGGAGAAGGGGGTTCTTGCCGTCCAGCTGGTGTGGATGTATGCAGTTACCCAGATGTAAACAATACCTTTCTATGGGTCTATGAATACACTCATTATGTTTATCTTATGGCTCTGTACCAGTTTATAAAACATCATTTGCATGGATTTCTATGAAATGTTATGATTACTGTTGTTTTAGGAAGGGATTCCTGCTGGTAGCACAGTTGTCATACAGTGAGATGGTTGCAGGTTTGAAACCCAGCAGCAGCTTTTCTGCATGAAGTTAGGATGTTTTCCATGCATGTGTGGGTTTTAACAGGCACTCTGGTTTCCCCCTATAGGCCAGTAACATGCTAGTTTAGATGGGGACTAAATTGTCTCTAGATGTGAATGAATGAGTGAGTGTGGACATGATTCTTTGTCCCCGTGATGGATTGGAGACGTGTCCAAGGTGTCCCTCGCCTCTTACCTGACTGCTGGATGTAGGCACCAGGTCCCCACACCTCTACCGATGGAAAATATGTTGAAAATAACGAGGAAGGATTTTTTTAACACAATAGAAACGCTTTAGAACTGGTCCCAAACAAACTAGCAGTTAGCTCTTCTGTTCAGGCAGAAGTAGTTTCTGTTTTTCCAAACTGAGGTTGTTCAAACAGCTGTCTAACAGGTAAGATATTTACTGTTCATAACATTTTCACAGAAACAGCTACTGGCAGCTGTAAACCATGACTGAGTGAGCTTTATGGCTTTAGACATCTCTTTGAGAGGTGTGGTGGCGACATCTTCACCAGAGCACAGGAGCTAGCTGGAAACCTGAGCCTTGCTAGCAATACATCAAATGTTTCTTCTGTTCCATGCTGTATGCTACAATATCCTGTCAATTGTGCCCAACGATATAAATATTATTGTTACTATTAGTGTTACTTAATGAAAAAGCGGCCCTGTGGTCAAAAGATGCAACAACAGGATAAACGCTGATCTATCATCCACGTGTAAGTATCCTTAACAATCATTGGTTTAAAGTGCCTACACCTTCTGTTTTTCATTGGAACATCAGTATTTTTCAAGCTACGGGCAACAACGTCACAATTTTATTTGTAATTTGTAAGAGTGACTAAAATAAGGACTTTAACCTTTCAAAACCAAATCTGCACACAGCAACATGTGAAGACAGACCAAATGAGACGGCGTCATTAAAGGGGCGGGGACTCTGCTTGTCAGTCCTTTCTGTCAAATTAAAACAGGATTACATAGATAACACAGCTGAACAGATATAAGGTGAACTGATTTACAGCAGTGTACATCAAACAGATGTATGTTATGGAGGCGGTGACTTTTAATTTAGATTTAAATGCACTCATTATGCAGCACGTTCCAAGCCAAGGGTGCTGAGTGGACACGTCTCTTACCAAAGTCAGTATGCAAATGGAACAGAAAGCAACATGTGCTCTTGCAGACAAAGACAATAATAACCAGAACCTCTCTTTTCTAAAAGGGAACATAAACAGGAAGGCAACAGATCGAGGATTCCCTTATTTATAAAGCTGAGAGCAGGCCATCCTGTCAGAGATTATAACGCTCTACGGAGAGTCAGATGTTCACATTTCATGCCAGACAGTTATTAAAATTCTGCTAATTTTATGTTATACTACTAACAACATCCATTTTGAAAGGTCCTGTGTTGGCTCTTTTGGATGATTTTACAATAACTGAATTAGAAATAATTCTTGTTTTTAGGGTTTTATCCAAATGTAAGAAAAACAAGTTATTGTTATTCTGCTCATAACTAAATGTTATTCCAATGTGTTTAATTATGAATTACTTAACAGCATCAAGTCTGATTTAATACTTTTGCCGCTTTTCAAAAATTGCATAATCTGCATTTGGAAACTAATCTTCAATAATTTATTTTGCATTTCTCTTGAATTTTTCAAGTTATGTATTACATACATGTTGCTATTTAGTTAAAGCTGGATACACAACGCTTGTGGAAATCAGTGTACTTAGAAACCTCTGACCTCCATGATGCAGCAGAAAGAAGACTTCTGATTGGCTGTTGAATGTAGGAGTTGTTGGCATACTTCATGGAAAGTTGAAGCAGACTCTTTAAATCAAGGCTCGTGTCCAAGAATAGGCTTGAGGGCTTTAAAGGGTCTGACATTTCAGAGGAAAAGGCATTGCAGACTTAATGCCTTTTACAGGAAGACCACTGGTGTTGTCTTTTTTTGGTGTGCTAGCAGCTTTCAGAGGAAGCTGCTGTTTCTCTTGCAGAGTGTCACTGTCCTGTTAGGTGTGAGTAAAGTGTGCTTTAGTTGACCTCTAATAAGTTGCTAATTGTGTTAATTATGAACTATTTGTGAAACAACATGAGCAGTGTTGCTTTGAGGTGACCTCCAAGCTAATCCAGCGTTGCCATAACTTAAAAGCAAATCATTAGATATAGATGGGTGGTGGTAGTGGCGCTGGATGGGTGTGTGTGCGTGTGTGTGTGTGTGTGTGTGTGTGTGTGTGTGTGTGTGTGGTGGGGTGGGGGGGCTGCTTCTACAAGTTTTGCTTTGTAAAAGTCACAAAGCAGTCACAAAGCTTACAGTACCCATTTGAGGAACCATTAAAGATGCAATGGCAAATCTGCAAAAGGAGCTAGCTAAGAAATTTTTTCATGCCTTTTAACAACATTTGCACATAGTACAGCTATGAACATATTGTGCCTAAAAAAAAGAAACAGATTAGTCAAGTGGTTCTCTATCATTTGTCTAAAACCTTCAGCCAATAACACGGCCCGGTCCGAAACCAACACCTGGACCATCCGGTTGTCAGTCTCACCAAATCGCCACACTTCCGTGGGTCCTCCACTCATTACACATTCGTGCATTTTGGAACAGAACACCACTGGTGTGAGAGGTTCTGCGCTTAATAATATCATAGAAGGGGAAACAGTCGGCTGCTAAAGCTTCAACTATAGGACAAACTACCAGAGTCCCAAAAAGAAAAACATAATTTGAAGTCACGAACAACAAAAGACCTTTGGATAATGAAAATGGCGGTGGTAATGTGCGTTCCCATGTCAGGCAGACGTGGCCCAGGGATAATAGCCGACGCGAAGGGTCAGATTTCTGTGACTGTGTTTGCTTGAAAGCTAGCTTGTTTTGCCTTTGCAGCTTTAGACAACCAATCAAATGCAAGTTTTAAAGACACCAATGATGTGAGTTGAGTCACAGTTGCATTTTCTCAAGTTTAGCTACATCTTTTTTCCATAATTTCTATCTCACCTTTATGTGTGTTTACATTTCGATGATATGCTCTTGTTGTCCAAAAATGTTAATTTCTGGCTCTCAAAACCGATGTTTTAATGTTTTTTAGCTGAACTTGAAGTTAGTGTTCATCTTTATACATTCTATACAGATGACACTGTTTTTGTTCCATCTTTGATTAAAATAAAGGTGTATATTGGCAAGAATCTGGCTATACAAAATATATAACAGTTCAAGGGAAACAATGCCACAATACAGGGGCAGGGCTGCCAACACTGAGCGTGAGACACACGCATTTGATCCTCTTCACATGCTCTCATGCCACACCTCCAGTATCTAATAGCTATGCCCATCAGTGAACGAGGTGAGATATCTCAAATGTTTTTATTATTATTATTATTGTTGTTGTTGTTGTTATTACTTGAGGGTTATCTGAAAGCAGAACTGGTATCTGAGCTATTATTAAACTGATAAGATATTTGCCTTTTTGGCATCCTGCTGATGCATAAAGGCTCTTTTGTATTGGTGGCACATGCACACATAAACACAAAGAGTTATATTGTTGGTCTGTTTTAGTTCCCTAAACGAGATTTCCTCATGCAATTTGACAGATTTGATGCATGAAACTGAATCCTCTCAACCAAAGTGAAGGAAGTTGTTATTCATGTCAGTTATTCTGAGCCAAGATAGAGCTAGATATAGTTTTCATGCTTCGTGTGTTCACCATGAGGTTACTGTTTCTGAAACAGAAAGAATACCGTCGTGTTGATCAATTGAACCGTGTGAAATATGACTTTTTTAGGAGTTGTAATTAATTGTGATTTGTGATCTCAGCAATTCTGATATCCTCGTCTAACATTCTTAAAGAGTAACCAAACCCCCAAATATTTTTTTGCATATAAACTGTATAATTGGGTCTTTATAAATGCAACATTTCTGTTTCTGTACATTTTTTGACATGTTTGTGTAAACTTGATTAAATCTAGAATCTAGGTCTAAAATGTCTTAGTGCTGCTCCGTGGCAGAACAGCGGCTACTGCATTTTAAACTTGTGATTGACCGGGGCTGGAACAATTTCACTTCATCGGCACAGTCTCCTCCCACTCCCTCTCCCTCCCAGGATGAAAATTCCCCACACTTGACCATGCTACTCTGTGCCTCCTGGCAACGCCCACTTTCATAGCATTTTTCAAATCTTGGCTAAGGGTGGAGTTACGTTTTCTGATGGTGTGCAGTCCCTCTTTAAGTGGACACACTTTACTCATATTTGAATACATTTGCAGTGGTCTCTAGTAGGAATGAAAGCCTTGTAAGTGGTACTCTGGGGAAAAAAAAGCTCCAGTGCGCCTGTTTGAGGACTGAAAATTCAGCAGGAAGAGAAAGTACCTTCAGACGGCAGGATTTGGAATCTTATTTCCTGATGTTTTGACATCTCAACATGAATTGGCTAACAGCAAAACAACTCTACCACTGACTGCTCTGCTACACCGAAGTTTTATCTCCGCAAATAACAAGGCTGGAGGAGTTCTGCTGTGTGGTGGAGTTGCTAATGCTAATGGTTAGCTTCTACTAGCCAAGATGTTCTCTGCTGTTTCCTGGATGCTAAACCAACAACAGCCTTCCCTGTCGCCAGTCAAGATGGGTAAGTCTATGAATGTTCAGTGACAGTGTGACGTAGATCTGTCAGGATTTTCATATCCTAGACTTTCACCGTCTATTTTATATCAGAAGCTAATGAAGGAGACAGGTGTAGGAGACTATTTTCATGTTCAGCCTGCATGAAAAACTTAGAGTTGCTGATATATTTAGAAATAGTCATAAAAAAATGGTTTTCAGTGAAGTTGACCATAAACACCACACATGGCAGGAATATCTAATAAGATAATCTTTAGAGACATTATGAGAATAGGGCATTCTTAAGATGGTTGGAAGGTGGGTAGAAAAATCAACATAAAAATGTTGCTGTGTGTATTGTGCCTAAGGGTATACAGTAATCCCTCGCTACTTCGCGGTTCGTTCATCGCGGATTCGCTGCTTCGCGGATTTTTTCTTTGGAGCATTTTTCAGGGGGAATTCGTAGATTCGCGGTATTTTTCACTGATTCGCGTCATTTTTCTATGCAAAATATCAAAAAATTCTTGTTTTTTTCATCAATTTCATCATAAAATGCACTTTTTGTAATAAAACTAAAAAAAACCAAGTAAAATTTTTTTTTCTTGAGTTTTACCCACAAAAAGAGAATGTGATCATACGATAATTCAATATAGTACTGTATGTCAGACAGGTCGGCTGGATTCGGGAGCTGAGCTTGTAGGGAGCGTGGTTTCACAGACGCGGAAGTGATAAGCGTCGGTGAAACGCCGGCTGATCTAGGAAACCCCCGAGCGTTCGAGCGTCATCGAAGTGACACGGAAATGCCGGGCTTTCCAGAAGTAAGTAAGATAACTTACTATGAGCTGATAGTTCGTTGGATTGATCGGTAGGTTGGAAACTCTGATCATGAATCTGAAGAAACGATGACTGAGTGGTGAGCTGGAAAGGCGACTTCCATTGATAGCCGCGGTTTGTGACGTAGGTGCGACGTGGAGGGAATCCCCGCGAGGGGCATGCTGGGAGTCCCTACTTCGCGGATTTTCACCTATCGCGGCCAGGTCTGGAACGCATCTACCGCGATAAACGAGGGATTACTGTATAATAAAGAACCTTTGAATAATTATTTCCCACAATCCTGATGCATATTGCAGGGAGAAAACTGTTGAAAACATTGAAACACATGTACAATGAACACAAGCAGGAGTAGAGGGAATGTCAGAGGTTTTAGGTTTCACCCAAACATGGCTGCAGGTGCATTTTTTCAGACTCAGTGAAGCTTTCAGTGTGAACAGGCGTTCAGAGACTCCCGACTACTGCCCTCAAGTAGAATAAGCTAATGGCTGTTTATGATGACACATGTGACATCATCACAATAGTCCAACACCTTCATGATAATTGGCCAAGAAGACGACATGGAACTGTAAAATATCTGAATTTATTTAAATTTTGTTTCAATATTAGCTATTTCCCAACATAGCTGGCACTGCCAAAGCTAAATAGTGAAGTGTTGACATTGTAATGACTGAACAGTGACTTTGCTTCACTTCTGGTGTACTTTTAGTCTATTATAAACAAGCTCCTTTACCAAGGACCCTTCTTTCTGTTTAACTCAGTCTGCTGCTGTTTTATAATCAGTTTATTAGAAACTTCATATTTAAACTCATCAACATAAGCTGCTTACGGGTTCTGAGGAAACACAGAGAATTGTTGTCATGTTCAATCAATCAAAATCCACATCTCCTCTCAGAGCTGCAGTGGACAGCCTGTAATCTGATTAGCATGGATTAGATTCACTATGTGGAACTCTGCGGGGAAAAAATACATAATCTCTAACTTTGATTAAAGGGGCAATACAAGTAGTTCATAGCCAGGATTAGATGCTGGTTTGGTGGACACATTTAGCTCGTGATTATTTATTGAATTTATGCAACAATAAAATAGCAGAGAAAGGCAACAGAAATTACTGTAAAACTTCAGATTTGATTTTAATGATGATTATCCCCTTGTTTAATTCTTTATGCATAAGTGATTGTTTTTAAATCCTCCCTGGGACCCTGCTTTTCCATAACAGGGTAATATTTTATTCTTGTCCATACTTTTTAGTTGTTTCCCTGCTCCAACACACCTGATTCAATGGTTGAATCACCTGTTCAACAGGTCATCAAGCTCTGCAGAATCCTGTTAATCACACTGATTCTAATCAGGTGAGCTCTAGAATAGACACCTCTTAAATATGTAGATAGGGGCCTTCAATGATCATGGTTGGAAACCCAACAACTGGGTTTTAATTATGAAAATAAAAAAAAAGTTTGTTAAATTTTTTTATTACTAGAAACATTTTAAACTTTATCTTTTTTTTAATAATAAATATTAGGGATAAACTGGTGAGAATCCAGCTTTCTTCCTAAGTCATCTATAGGTATTTAGCCCTTACGAGAGCTAATAAGAAATTAAATAACTTCTATTTTTGTTAAATTCTAACATATAAATGTTATGCACGTTAAAGCTACATCTGGTGATTTCTAGTTTTAATTTATAATGAACCAAATGATTTTAATTGGCAGAATAATAATGTTTTACTCCAACTGATGGTGAACAAGGTAAAGGCATGATTTATGGATATAATGGAGTATCATATTTAGATACATCTGCTGCACTTTTATTAAGAACCGTGGTTGCAGCTTTACACCTTATTAGGTGAAATTGTGTGTTTAGTGCAGCTATAACCAAGGTTGCTGCTCCTCAGTGGTCAAAGCCTGTTCAAAGAGATTTATTTGTTGTTTCAGATAAATAAAATATTAAAACTATTTTTCTCACTAAATGCTTGTCCAAAATTGCTCATCACCCCAACCCAAAGGTGAAAAGCAGGCTATAGGAAGCCCAAGTCTCCTCCATTTCTGGTCGGCCCATGGGTCCCCGGAAGAACGAAAAAATGAAAGCAAGTCAACGGGGCTAAAAACACTATTTTCTAATCCGCTTTGCCTTACGCCCTGGATCACACATATGTTGTACTGCAATTTAAATGAAAAGTAATGATGGGTGTTTCGACCAGGCCAGTCACGTACTTTGAGATTTATCAGCTTGTAAAAGTTTGTAATTAGCATGACTACAAACCAGAAATCGGCACATCGCATTGATGTCACCACATAATCTCCTCTCCCCTAGCATAGCTGCTTCTTACCAAATGACTAGATTTATGGTGGGTCTTTCCTCCTCTGGGAAGTTTGTTGAACTTACAGCCCTTTTCTCTCAGTTTTCTCTGTGTCTGGTTCGATGACGTCACTTTCGTGAAACGCATTTGTCGTCCTGAACTTATTTTCACACAAAACCTAAAATAGTGTTTTCCCCTGTTCAAGAATTAGCGCATTCTTGGAATCAAAATGTGTCTTTAAAGTTCACAGACATCATGTGTGAAATCCAAGGCACAAAACAAGTGGAATTAAAAAGTAGCGTTTTTAGCCCCATTGATTTGCATTCATTTTTTCGTTCTTCCGGGGAACCGTGATGCGGAGGTAGATGGGCGTGACTTAGGCTCCCCATACTGTTTTTGCCTGAGTCTGTTTGTAGTGCTTTGAATCACTAGACAGGATCTAATGAAATACTCAAAGTAATTGTTTAATGTGCATCTACTTGTGCCTTTGGAGTCAACCACGGCCATCTGAGCATATTGATAATGATCTACACGTGTGTTAGTACCTGAGAGGCATTCACAGCACACACTCTTGAATGTTTATAGATCAAATATAAATAACTAAAGGTGTAAAACTCCATCCTGTGTAAGATGGTCTTAGTTTAGCAGAGAGGCAGTGGGTCATATGCTGACGTTTATGAATGTTTATACATAAACAAAACAAATGTGTATTTGTAAACTCGTTTAACTTTACAAAGTTGTTCTTGACCCAGATTTCAGTTCCAGACATGGCTTCCTGCTTCTTAGAAGACTAGCCGGTAATGCTTTTCTACAACACAGTCTAATGAATCAACAGTTAGGAATGTGATCAGTAGTGTTTCCTGAAGCTCTGAGTCATTCACACACACTAAAAAGACCAGAGTCATCATAACTTGGATATTTTACATCCTTAAAAAGAAACTTGAACATTTCTGATCAGGTTTCATTTTCTAAGATTTAGGTTTTGGGTGTGTTTAACCTTTTTTAGGGCCAACGTCTATACTTAGACACTTCCACTCACATCATAAATTATGTCAGAGTGCCTTTCACAGACTCTTGGAATTAGAGGAATTCTCCCGACCAATCATCAGAGATCACGCTGGTCACAGTTCACGCCATGGCACCGTTTGACCAATTAGCATGGGGCCAAATATTGGTGAAAACTGCCTTCCTGCAGCTCGGTCTCCTCTCGTGTCTACAGTCGGATCTCTAAAACTAACAATGCTAGGTTTATGGAACTCTCGCATCACAAGGTCGACTAGTTGTGCTAAACAAGGATATAAGTGTTGTAAATATTAGTCAATTAAACTGGTGAAATCATAGCATGAAAATCGAAGCTGCAATATTTGACCATGTGCCCTGAACAAGTAAATTAAAGTATTTATATTTTTAGGTAAAATCTGTTGTTTTTAGACATAATGTTCATAATCATGGTAACAGTAATTATAACAGTTATAATATTACATTTATTTTGCAGTAAGATTTGCAGTTATTGTGCCAGCCAATCTCGCCATCAGTGATGATGATGAACAGGAGAAAGATGACATTGAGGCAGATACTCAAATATATAATATTGTAAAATTTTCTAATAATCCATATTTGATCAGAAATTATATCGGTTATTCAATAACTTTTCAAAAATATTCTACAGTATTGTATATTTTAAAATAGTTGTTAAATATTCTGTGTCATTATACAGTGACAAATCCAAAATAACTTGTTTTTTTACTTTAGGATTTCTGTCACCAGACATAAATATTTTTGTAAATTATAACAACAGCAGAATATTTTTGTTAAATACCACAATAACACCCTGAGGTTAAAAAAAATAAAAATAAAACACCTCCTTCCCTATGAAGGGTTAAACCAGGCTAAGTTGGTACTAAGGGGCCCAAAGTGGGACCAGAACATCCTCTTCACACCATTACATCACATAGACCAGTGATACAGGATGCAGGATGGATCAATTCATTTATTTTGTGGGCACTCACCTGCCCATTCTCCTTTGACTAGTACTGCTGCTCACTGGACATTGTGGTTGTTTTTGGACCAATAACGTAAACCTGATCTACTGGATTCAAACCCCACTAGATCAGACCTGCCTGACTACTATCATGTTTTGTTAAAAATCCTCTGAATGTCCTGTCGTCTACATTCTGATGCTCAGTTAGAACTTCAGCAACTTCACTGTTCCTAATTACTTAAATGCATTTGCCTGATGACATCTGGAATAATATATAAAATCCCACAAAGTCCAAAAAAGAAACCCAGTCACATCGCAGGTGGAACCTTTCCCACAGAGAAGACGATGCTCGGTTTAAAAACATGACCCTCGGTGGCTCTATTACAGGTTGAATATGGAACACAAACTCCAAAGCGACATTGTGTGTGGGGATTGTCATTGCAACAAGAACAAGGTTTCCAGCCGTTGGGATACCAGGTTTTCTGCCAGTGTGTGAATTATTTATTTATTGCAGTCTTCACCTAAACGCACTTTGGTTTTAGATATTTTATGATCGCTCGTAGAAGGATAACCACATATTCTGGGCTTAGAAGCAGCAGCTTGACTTGCCGAGTCCGCCATTTTCCACAGTGCCAGCCTCGCTGTGCCGAGCGGACTGTTTAACAACCTGCAACGGTGCGCTCTATTGGTTGATGTAAACATAAATCCACTGATGTGCCTTCAAAATAAATATTTTATTATTTTTTTAATTAAAATATAGCTTTGGGAATACTGTACTTTCATTATGTAAACCTCCAAACACCCTGTGGAGGTTTCATTTATAAAAAATATATAATTTTTTATAGAATTGTTCCATATTCAGCTTTTAAACTCACTTGTAACTCACCTTTCCCACACGCAGTAATTACTTCACTGTCAAAGTTACTAAATTGTCTCCAACTGTGTTCATCTCTAATAGTGATGAACCTATTTGTGTTTCTGGGTGGGTAAAATAATGATTTTACAGGAGAATGATTGCTCATGTGAAGTGAAAATGTGTGTTGTCAGTCAACTGTTCAGCAGCCAAAGAAGATATACGTCTACTTTCTAATGTTAATGTGAAGTTATCTTTGAATCTGATCAGTTTCTGCAGACCTTTTTGTGTGTGTGATGAGGATGTGTTTATCCTGTACACACACCACCAACTGATTTCCACGTTTCTGTCATTTGACTACTTTATGTAATAAGTTTCCATTACCTGAAAGTCAAGGTGTGAGCTCACGGTGAACAGTGGGTGGGGCGTGTCAGGTTTCTCAGGTAAAGTGAGTTCAAGTCTCCTAGAAGAGAGGGAATTGACTCTCTCTCTCTCTCTCTCTCTCTCTCTCTCTCTCTCTGTCTCTCTCTCTCTCTCTCTCTCTCTCTCTCTCTCTCTCTCTCTCTGTCTCTCTCTCTCTCTCTCTCTCTCTCTCTCTCTCTCTCTCTCTGTCTCTCTCTCTCTCTCTCTCTCTCTCTCTCTCTCTCTCTCTCTCTCTCTCTCTCTCTGTCTCTCTCTCTCTCTCTCTCTCTCTCTCTCTGTCTCTCTCTCTCTCTCTCTGTCTCTCTCTCTCTCTCTCTCTCTCTCTGTCTCTCTCTCTCTCTCTCTCTCTGTCTCTCTCTCTCTCTCTCTCTCTCTCTCTCTCTCTCTGTCTCTCTCTCTCTGTCTCTCTCTCTCTCTCTCTCTCTCTCTCTCTCTCTGTGTGTGTGCATGTGTGTGTGTGCGTGTGTGTGTGTGTGTGTGTGTGTGTGTGTGTGTGTGTGTGTGTGTGTGTGTGTGTGTGTTTGCACACTCTTGTTCCGGGATATAAAGTTCTGGTATGTCACTCTGCTGCTGGCAGCGGTTACTACCAGCTCTGTGTGTGTACTGTCAACAGAAGCGTTAACTGGTGACTTTTGCATACATTCTCTCTAATGATTTCTATAGACAGCATGTTGGTTTAATTATTTCCAACCTAAAAGCTTTAGAAAAAAGATTCAAACCTTTTAAAGAATAAAAACGATTGCCTTTTACAGAGTTCAGAAAACGTGTTTCCTCCTAATTTTCTGCTTTACTTTTTGTTCTCTTTGCAGTGAATCATCAGCACAGAGG